>NW_016912942.1:1119-18322 GCF_001483705.2 Eufriesea mexicana | reverse complement strand
CGCTATGCGAAAGAGTTCAGCGCTCTACAGTGCTGTAGTGCTATCTGTTTGTCTCTGTGGTGGACAGCAATACTGACATCGCCGTGTTTGGTTGAGTCAAGCTACGCTCTGGCGTGTCACGTTTTGTGAGGTTATGGTAGAATTGCTTATACTTATGTGCTATACACTGCTCTTCGGTGGATTTCTGCGATCTACAGTTTTCATCTATATTCTGCGTGTCTCCGCGGATGCCAGCAGCAACGGTCGCGGCACGTTATGTTGAGTTATGCTACGGTTGGTTAGGATAGGTTAGGACAGGTTTGGGTAGTGTATCTCCGACTTTTGTGCTATACATTGCTTTTCGTTGGATTTCTACACCCTACACAACTCTAATATTCCCTGCTCATCTCTGGGGAGACGAGCAATAGTGTCCGTGGCACGCCAGGTTGGGTTAGGTTACGTTTGGTTAGGTTAGGATAGGTTCGGTTTCGATAGGATGGCTTCGACTTTCTAGCTGTAGACTGCTGTTCGGTGGATTTATGCGCTCCACATTGCTCTACCATTCTCTGCTCTACTCTAGGGTGACGAACAATTGTGGTCGTGGATCGTCAGTTTGAGTTAGGTCACGTTTGGTTAGGTTAGGTAAAGTTAGGTTAAGTTTGGACAGTATAGCTACGACTTTCGTGCTATAAACTGTTTTTCGGTAGATTTCTGTGATCTACTGTACTCTACTACATTCTGCTTGGCTCTGAGGACGTCAGAAGCTGTGGCCGGCACGATATTTTGAGATATGCCACGTTTGGTTGTGTTTGGTTAGGTCATGATAGGTTAAGGTACCTTCATCGTTTGTGCTCTTCACTACCATGCGGTGGATATCTGCGCACTACAGCTTCCTAGTACATTCGGCTTGTCTCTGTGGAGGCGAGCAAGCGTAGTCTCGTCATTGCTATTCGGTGGGTTTCTGCGCTCTAATGTGCTCTAGTATGCTCTACTTTGCTCTACCATGACCCTCGATAGCCGTCGCGGCATGCTATGTTGGTTTCAGCTACGTTTGATTAGACTAGTTTTGGTCCGGTTAGGTTGGGTGTCGTCGTCTTCTGAGCTATATACCGCTATGCGAAAGAGTTCAGCGCTCTACAGTGCTGTAGTGCTATCTGTTTGTCTCTGTGGTAGCCAGCAATACTGACATCGCCGTGTTAGGTTGAGTCAAGCTACGCTATGGCGTGTCACGTTTTGTGAGGTTATGGTAGAATTGCTTATACTTATGTGCTATACATTGCTCTTCGGTGGATTTCTGCGATCTACAGTTTTCATCTATATTCTGCGTGTCTCCGCGGATGCCAGCAGCAACGGTCGCGGCACGTTATGTTGAGTTATGCTACGGTTGGTTAGGATAGGTTAGGACAGGTTTGGGTAGTGTATCTCCGACTTTTGTGCTATACATTGCTTTTCGTTGGATTTCTACACCCTACACAACTCTAATATTCCCTGCTCATCTCTGGGGAGGCGAGCAATAGTGTCCGTGGCACGCCAGGTTGGGTTAGGTTACGTTTGGTTAGGTTAGGATAGGTTCGGTTTCGATAGGATGGCTTCGACTTTCTAGCTGTAGACTGCTGTTCGGTGGATTTATGCGCTCCACATTGCTCTACCATTCTCTGCTCGACTCTAGGGTGACGAACAATTGTGGTCGTGGATCGTCAGTTTGAGTTAGGTCACGTTTGGTTAGGTTAGGTAAAGTTAGGTTAAGTTTGGACAGTATAGCTACGACTTTCGTGCTATAAACTGTTTTTCGGTAGTTTTCTGTGATCTACTGTCCTCTACTACATTCTGCTTGGCTCTGAGGACGTCAGAAGCTGTAGCCCGGCACGATATTTTGAGATATGCCACGTTTGGTTCCGGCACGTTAGTTTGTGTTAGGTTTCGGTTCCTTGGGTTAGGTTAGGAAGGTTTGGTTAGGATTTCTTTTACTTTTTTGCGGTAAACCGCTATTTGGTGCATTTCCGCGCTCTGCGTTGCCTTACAGTACTCCGCAAGACTCTGTGAAGGCGATCAGTGGTGGTCGCGTCAAGATAGTGTAAGTCAGGTTACGTTTGGTATGATTAGCTTAGGTTAAGTTTGGTGGGTGTAGGTAAGACTGTCGTACTCAACAATCCTATGTAATGGGTTCCAGTGATCTACTGTGGTCTAATATATTCTGCTTTGCTCTGAGGAGGCCAGGAGAAGTGGTCGCGGCACGTCATGTTGGGTTATGAATCCTTTTGTTAGGTTAGGCTGTGTCAGGTTAGGTTAAGTTATCTGCGGCTTTTGTGCTATTTTCGGCAATCCGGTTAACTCCTGCGCTGTACTGTGTCCTAGTACATTCTGCTTGTCTCTCTGGAGGCCAGCAATAGTGGTCTCGTCATATTAGGTTGGGTTATCCTGCGTTTGTATATGCTACTTTGGCTAGGTTAGGATAGGCTACTCATACTGCTGTGATATTCGCTGCTATTCGGTGGATTTCCGCGCTCTAATGCGCTCTAATATTCTCTGCTTGGATCAGGGGTTCCAGAAATATTGGTCTCGGCGCGTCATATTGAGTTACACTGCGTTTGGGTAGGTTAGGCAAGACCAGGTTAGGTCAGGGTACGTTTGACTTTTGCACTCTGCACTGCAATGCGGTGGACTTCCGCGCTTTGTTGTTCTCTAGTGTAGCCTACTTGGATATGGTGAGGCCAGCAATAATTATCCCGGCGCGGTGGGTTGAGTTACGCTACGTTTGGTGAGGTTAGGATAAGCTACTTCAGACTTTTGTGCTATACACGGCTATCCGCGGATTCCTCCGTTGTACTGTACTCTAGTATATTCTGCTTGGCTCTGTGGAGGTCAGCACTAGTGATCTTGGCACGTTAGGTAGAATATAGCTACGTTTGCTTATCTTACGTTTGGTTAGGTTATTATGGCTTAGCATATTCTCTTGTGCCACACGCGGCTAATCGTTGGACTTCTGCGCTTTACTGCGCTCTAATATGATCTGCTTGGCTCTGGGGCGGCAAATAATAGTTGTCTTTGCACGATAGGTTTTGTTAGGTTTCGGTCCGCTAGGTTAGGTTAGGACAGGTTAGGTTAGGGTATCTTCGACTTTTGTGCTGTACACTGCTATTCGATGGACTTCTGCACTCTGCGCTGCTCTACTATTCTCTGCTCGACCCTGGGCATGCGAGCAATAGCGGTCGTGGAACGTCAAGTTGCGTTAGGTTACGTTTCGTTAGGTTAGGTTAGACCCTCTTTGGCTGGAATAGCTCCGACTTTCGTGCTATACACCTTTTTTCGTTGGATGTCTGTGATCTACTGTGCTCTACTTCATTCTACGTTGCTCTGGGGAGGCCAGGGTCAGGGGTCGCGGCACGTCATCTTGTTTTATGTTGCGTTCGGTTATGTTAGATTGGGATAGGTTAGGTTCGGATATCAGCGGCTTTTGTTCTATTCACTGCAATTCGGTGGGTTTCTGCGCTCTATTGTGCTCTAATACATTCTGCTTGGCTCTAGGGAGGCCAGCAATATTGGTCTCGTCACGTCATGTTTAGTTACACTATGTTTGAAAAGGTTATGTAGGGACAGGTTATGTCAGAGTATGTTTGGCTTTTGCGCTATGGTGGATTTCTGAGCTCTGCTGTGCTCTAGTATATTCTGCTTGGATCTGTGGAGGCCAGCAATAGTGGTCTCGTTAAGATAGTTTGAGTTAGGTTAAGTTCGGTTATGTTGCGTTTGGCTATGTTAGGATATGATGCTATGCCTTTTGTGCTGTACACCGCCATTCGGTGGGTTTCTGCGCTATAGTGAGCCATAATATGCTCTGCTTGGCTACGGGGTGGCCAGTAATAGTGGTCTCGGCACGTTACGTTGAGTCATGCTACGTTTCATTATGTTACGTTTGACTAGGTTAGGATAGGCCACACTGACATTAGTGCTATTCACTGCTATTCGGTGGATTCCTGCGCTCAAATGTGGTCCAATATGTTCTACTAGGCTCCGGGAGGCCAGCGATATCTGTCTCGTCACGATATAATTTGCTCCACTACGCTTTGATCTGCTAGGTTTGGCAAAGTTTGGGCAGGATATGTATGACTTTCGCGCTATGCACTGCAATTCGGATTATTTCTGCGCTGTACTGTGCTCTACTGTAATATGCTTAGCCCTGGGAATGCCAGCAATCTTGCCCTCGGCACGTTAGGTTGAGTTAGGTTACGTTTCGTTAGCTTTGCCTGGGCTAATTTCGGTAAGGGTATCTTTGACTTTCGTGTTATACACTGGTTTTCGTTGGGTTTGTGTAAACGACTTCGCTCTACTACATTCTGCTCGACTTTGGGTAGGCGAGAAATAGCGGCCGCGACACGTTACGTTGAGGTAGGCTACGTTTGGTTAGGTTAGGTTAGCTCCGTTTAGACCTGGATAAATATGACTTTTGTACTGTAAACTGCGATTCTTTGGACTTCTGCTCCCTACAGCCCTCTAGCGAGTTCTGCTCGACTCTGTGTGGGGGAGCAATAGTAGCCCGGCAATGTGAGGTTGAGTTACATTACGCTTTGTTATGATAAGACTGGACATATTAGGATAGGATGGTATTGACTTTTGTGCTATACACTGCTATTCGGTGGACCTCTGCGGTCCACCGTGCTCTGATATGTTCTGCTTGGCTCTAGGTCGCCAGTAATAGCACACACGGCAAGGCAGCTTGTGATAGGTTTCGTTCCCTTGGGCCTGGTTAGGAAGGCTTGGTTAAGAGTTCTTTGACTTTTTTGCTATGCGCTGCTATTCGGAGGATGTCCTCGTCCTACATTTCCATACTATACTCCGCTCAAATCTGTGGATGCGGGCAACGGTGGTCTTGGCACGTAACGTTGTGCTATATTACGTTTGGTTATGTTGAGTAAGGCAATGTTTGGTTGGTATAGCTCTGACTTTTGTGCTGTACACTGTCATTCGGTGTATTTCTGCGATCTACTGTGCTCTACTGCGTTCTGCTTGGATATGGGGAGGCCAGGAGCAGTGGTCGCGTGTCGTCGTATTGTGCTACGGCACGTTTGGTTAGGTTAGGTTAGGACCGGTTGGGCTGGGATATCTCCATCTTTTGTGCCATACACTAAAATGCGGTGGATTTCTGTGCCCTGCCGCGCTGTAGTATAATCTTCTTGGCGTTGGGGCGGCCAGCAATAGTGGTGTCGGCACGTTAGGTTTGGTTATGTTGCGTACGTTTTGGTTAGATTTTGTCAAGCTCGGTCAGTTTATCTTTGCCTTTCGTGCTATACACTGCTATTCCGAGGATTTCTGCGTTCGACTGTGCTGTACTATATTCTGCAAGGCCCTGGGCAGGTCAGAAATAGTGGTCGCGGCACGTCATGTCGAGTTAGGCTACGTTTCATTAGGTCATGCTTTCTTATGTTTGGCTGGGATTGCTTCGACTTTCGTGCTATACACTATTATTCGGAATTTTCCAGTGATCTACTGTGCTCCACTTGATTCTGTTCGTCTCTGAGGTGGCCAGGAGAAGTGGTGGCGGCACGCTCTCTTGAGTTACCCTACGTTTCGTTTGGTTAGGTTAGGTCTGGTTATGCTAGGATGTCTACGGCTTTTGTGCTATTCACTGCAGCACGCTAGATTTCTGGGCCCTACTGTACTGTAGTACATTCTGCTTGGCTCTGGCGGGGCCAGCAATAGTGGTCACGGCACGTTAGTTTGTGTTATGTTACGTTTGGTTAGGGTAGGATATGTCAAGCTCTGACAGGTTATCTTCGACTTTCGTGCTATGCACTGCTTTTCGGAGGATTTCTGCACTCGTCTCATTTCCATACTATACTCCGCTCAAATCTGTGGATGCGGGCAACGGTGGTCTTGGCACGTAACGTTGTGCTATATTACGTTTGGTTATGTTGAGTTAGGCAATGTTTGGTTGGTATAGCTCTGACTTTTGTGCTGTACACTGTCATTCGGTGTATTTCTGCGATCTACTGTGCTCTACTGCGTTCTGCTTGGATATGGGGAGGCCAGGAGCAGTGGTCGCGTGTCGTCGTATTGTGCTACGGCACGTTTGGTTAGGTTAGGTTAGGACCGGTTAGGTTGGGATATCTCCATCTTTTGTGCCATACACTAAAATGCGGTGGATTTCTGTGCCCTGCCGCGCTCTAGTATAATCTGCTTGGCGTTGGGGCGGCCAGCAATAGTGGTGTCGGCACGTTAGGTTTGGTTATGTTGCGTACGTTTTGGTTAGATTTTGTCAAGCTCGGTCAGGTTATCTTTGCCTTTCGTGCTATACACTGCTATTCCGAGGATTTCTGCGTTCGACTGTGCTGTACTATATTCTGCAAGGCCCTGGGCAGGCCAGAAATAGTGGTCGCGGCACGTCATGTCGAGTTAGGCTACGTTTCATTTGGTCATGCTTTGTTATGTTTGGCTGGGATTGCTTCGACTTTCGTGCTATACACTATTATTCGGAATTTTCCAGTGATCTACTGTGCTCCACTTCATTCTGTTCGTCTCTGGGGTGGCCAGGAGAAGTGGTCGCGGCACACTCTCTTGAGTTACCCTACGTTTCGTTTGGTTAGGTTAGGTCTGGTTATGCTAGGATGTCTACGGCTTTTGTGCTATTCACTGCAGCACGCTAGATTTCTGGGCCCTACTGTACTGTAGTACATTCTGCTTGGCTCTGGCGGGGCCAGCAATAGTGGTCACGGCACGTTAGTTTGTGTTATGTTACGTTTGGTTAGGGTAGGATATGTCAAGCTCTGACAGGTTATCTTCGACTTTCGTGCTATGCACTGCTTTTCGGAGGATTTCTGCACTCGTCTGAGCTCTACTGCATTATGTTTGGCCATGTGGAGGACAGCAATAGTAGCGGCACGTTACGTTGAGTTAGGCTACGCTTGGTTAGATTATGTTATGTCATGTTTGGTCATAGTGGCTTCGACTTTCGTACTATACACTATTATTCGGCATGTTCCTGTGACCTACTGTGCTCTACTCTATTCTGCTAGGCTCTGTGGATACCGGCTGCCAGTGGTTGCGGCACGCACTCTTGAGTCAGACTACGTTTTGTTAGGTTTGGTTAGGTCAGGTTAGAATATCTGCGGCTTTTATGCTGTTCACTGCAATGCGGTGGTCTTCTTCGCCAAACGATGCTCTGGTACATTCTGCTCGCCTTTGTCGAGGTCAGAAATATTGGTCTCGTCATTTTATGTTGCGTTGGGCTACGTTTGTATGTATTACGTTTGGCTATGTTAGGATAGGCCGCTTTGACTTTTGCGCTAATCACTGCTTTTCGGCGAATTTCTGATATCCAAGGTGCTAATCTATATTTTGCTTTGCTCTGGGGAAGCCAGGAGCAGTAGTTGCGGAAGGTCATATTAGGTTATGCTGTGTTTGGTTAGGGTACCTAACGCCTTTGCGCAATTCACTGCAATGCGATGGACTTCTGCGCTCTAATGTGCTCTAGCACATTCTGTTTGTCTTTGTAGGGGCCAGCAATAGAGGTCTCGTGGTGTCAGGTTGAGTTAGACTTCGTTTGGGTATGTCACGTTTGGCTAGGTTAGGATAGGCTACTTATACTTTCGCGCTATAACTGCTTTACGGAGTATTCCTGTGCTCTAACAAATTATGCTTAGCCCTCGGAATGCCAGCAATATTGGTCTCGGCACGTTAGGTTCAGTTAGGTTACGTTTGGTTAGCAGATGATGGGTTAGGTTCGGTAACGGTAGCTTTGACTTTCTCTCTATAGACTCTTATTCGGTGCATGTCTGTCGTCTACTGTGCTCCACCATATTCTGCTTGGAAATGGGAGGCCAGGAGCAGTGATCACTGCATGTTATGTTGAGATATGCTACGTTCGGTTTGGTTCGGTTAGCTCAGGTTATGCTCGAGTATCTACTGCTTTTGTACTTTTCACTGAAATTCGGTGGGTTTCAGCACTCTAATGTATTCCAATGTGCTCTGCTTGTCTCCACGAAGCCTATCAATAGCGGCCGCCGCACGGTATGTTGGGTTATGCTAAGTTTGGTTAGGTTTAGTTATGACAGCCTTGGTTAGGGCATCCTCGGCTTTGGTGCTATACACTGCTATTCGGTGGATTTCTGCGCCCTACATTGCTCTACTATATTCTCCCCGACTCTGGGGAGGCGAGCTATCGTGGTCGTGGCATGTCAGGTTGTGTTAGTCTACGTTTGGTTTTGTACCGTTAGGTTAAGTTTGGCTGGGGTAGCTACGACTTTCGTGCTGTACACTGTTATTCGGTGGACTTCTGTGGTCTACTGTGCTCTGCCACATTCTGTTTGGATCAGGGGCGGCCAGCAGTTGCGGCCTCGGCACGTTAGGTTGTGTTGCGTTAGGTTTTTTTAGTTTAAGTTGTGCTATGTTCGGCAAGGCCGGCTTTGACCTTTGTGTTATACACTGACGTACGGTGGATTACTGCGCTCGACTGCGCTGCAGTTCATTCTGCTTGCCTCTGGTAGGCCAGCAATAGTGGTCGCGCATCGTTATGGTGAGTTAGGTTACGATTGGTCATGTTATGTTAGGTCAGGTTTGGATAGTACACCTTCGAATTTTGTGCTATTCACTGCAATGCGGTGGACTTCTGCGCCCTACTGTGCTCTAGTACATTCTGCTTGCCTCTGTGGAGGCCGTTGTTGTGGTCTTGTCTTGTTAGGTTGAGCTGTGTTACGTTTGGTTACGTTACGATTGGTTGGGATAGAAGGGTCTGTCTTTGACTTTTGCGCTATATACTTCTATTCGGTGGATTTCTGCGCTATTCATTGCTCTACTATAACCTGCTCGACTCTGGGGTCGCCAGAAATAGTGGTCGCGATACGATAGGTTGAGATATGTTATGTTTGGTTAGGCTAGCTTTCGTTAGGTTTGGTTATGATGACTTCGACTTCTGTGCTATACACTACTATTCGGCGTATATCTGTACTCTACTGTGCTCTAGTATGTTCTGCACGGCACTGGGGTTGCCAAAAATGGTGGCATCGGCACGGTATGCTTTGCTAGTCTACGTTTGGTTAGGTTAGGTTAGATCGCGTTATGTTGTGATATATTTGACTTTTCCGCTGTTCGCTGCTATTTGGCAACACCATGAGATCTCGTGTGCCCTAGTGTATGCTGCTTAGCTGTGGGGTTTACAGCAATAGTGGCCTCGGCACGTTAGGTTATCTTAGGTAGCGTTCGGTTATATTGCGTTCGGACAGGTTAGGAAAATGTAGCAGTGAAGTTTGTGCCATACACTGCTGTTCGGAGTATTTCTGCGCCCTGTATTGCTCCACCTAACTCTGCTCGACTCTGGAGTGTCTAGTGATAGTTGTCACGTCACGTTATGTTGAGTTAGGCTACGTTTGGTTAGGTTATGTTTGTTTGTGTTAGGTCAGGTTAGCTTTGACTTTTGTGGTATACACTGTTTTCCTGTGTGCTTCTGCACTCCACTGTGCGCTACTGCATTCTGCTTGGGCATGGGGCGTCTAGCAATAGTAGTCGCGGCCCGTATCTCTAGTTAGGCTACGTTTGGTTAGGTTATGTTGGCCATGGTTAAGCATGGATAGCTTCGACTCTTCTGCCCTACACTGCGACAATACGTGTTTCTGCTCTCTACTCTCCTAAAGCATGTTTCGCTTGGCTGTGATGAGGCAAGAAATAGTGGTCGCTTCGCGTTAATTTCAGTTATATAACGTTCGGTTACGTTAGGATTGGTCAATTTAGGAGGGGCTAGCTTGGACTTTTGAGCTATACACTCCTACTCAGTGTATTTCTGCGCTCTACTGTGCGCCAATATGTTCTGCTTGGCTCTGGGAATACCAGAAATAGCGGTCTATGCTCATTACGCTTAGTTATTCTACGTTTGGGTAGATTAGGTTAGGTTGTGCTGGGTTAGGATTTCTTTGACTCTTGTGCTACACACTACTATATGACGGCTTTCTGTGGTCTACTGAGCTCTAGTATGTTCTGCTTGGTTCTGGGGAAGCCAGCAATAGTGGTCGCGGCCAGTTAGGTCCAGTTATTGTACGTTTGTCTAGGTTTGGCTATGTCTGGTTAGGGTAGGATAACTTTGGCTTTTGTGCTGTAAATAGCAGTTTGATGATCTGCGCTCTGCTGTGCTCCAGTATACACTGCTCCACACTGGGTATGCCAGCAATATTGGTCATGGCACGATACGTTGTGTTAGGCTACGTTTGGTTAGCTTATTTTTGGTTAGGTTAGGTTGGGCTAAGTTTGGTTAGGGTCGCTTCTACCTTCGTGCTATACAATGTTGCTCGGTGGATTCCTGCCCTCTACGGCGCTCTACTCTAATCTGCTTGTGCCAGGGGAGGCCAGTAATAGAGGTCGCGGCACGTTACGTTTTGCTTGGCTATGTTAGGTTAGGTTAGGGTAGTTAGGGTTTGGTTTGGTTATCTGTGTCTTTTCTGCCGTTCACTGCTTTTCTATTGACTTTTACGCCCTACTCTCCTCTAATATGTCGTGCATGCCCCTGGAGAGGCCAGCAATATTTGTCGCGTCACGTTAGGTTCAGTTAGATTACGATTGGTTGTGCTAGAATTGGCTAGGATGGGGCGGGATTGCTTTGTCTATTGAACTATACACAGCTATTCGGTGGATTTCTGCACACTACTCCGCTTTAGCGTCCTCTACTTAGCATTGAGGAGGAGAGCAATAGCGGTCCCTGCTCGATTCTTTGAGTTATGCTACGTTCGGTTACGTCACGGTTGGCTATGTTAGGAAGGGACAGCTTTAGCTTTGGCGCTATACACTGCTCTTCGGTGGATTTCTGCGCACTACTGTGCTCTAATATATTCTGCTCTCTGGGGACGCCAGCAACAACTTTCGTGGCACGTATGTTTGAGTTATTTTCCGTTCGCTTTGGCAAGGTTAGGTTAAGTTCGATCATGGTGGGTATGGCTTTTGTACTCTACACTGCTGTTATGTGCATCTCTGCGCTCTACTATGCTCTAGTATGTTCTGCTTGCCTCTGTGGAGGTCAGCAATAGTGTTCTCGGCACGTAAGTTTGAGTTAGATTACGCCGTTATGTCACTTTTGGTTAGGTTAGGATAGGGTAGCTTTGACTTTTGCGATATATACCGCTGTTCGGTGGGTTCCTGCGCCCTAGATTGCCCTACTACACTTTGCTCTACTATAGGGATGCGAGCAATTGGGGCCGTGGCACGATTGAATGGGTGACGTTACGTTTGGTTAGGTTACGTTATGTATGTTATGAATGGTTAATGAAGCTTCGACTTTCGGGCTATACACAGATATTCGGTGCATTCCTTCCCTCCACTGTGCTCTACCTTATTTTGCTGGTCCCTGGGTGCCCAGCAATATTGGTTGCGGAACGTTACGTTCAGTTTTGCTACGATAGGTTAGGCTATGTTAGTTCGTGCCAGGTTTGGATATCCTCAAATTTTCTGCTGTATACGGCGATCCGATGTATTTCTGCACACTAACCTCCTCTAATATGTTCTGCTTGGCTCTGTGGAGGACAGCAATAGTGGTGGCGGCGCGTTAGGTTGAGTTAGCTTACGCTTGATTACGTTACGGCTGCGCAGATTCGGACATGATTGCTTTGTCTTCACTGCCATTGTCTTCTGCGAGTTGGATCTCTGCTCCCTACACTACTCTAATATTTTGACCTTGTCTCTGGGAAGGACTGCAATAGTGGTCTCTACTCGTTATGCTGCGTCAGGTTACGATCGCTTGTGCTGGGTTAGGGTAAGTTTTGTTAGGATTGCTTTAACATTTATGCTGTGCGTTACTGTTCGGTGCATTTGTGCGATCTTCTGTGCTCTACTATGTCCTTCTTGGTTCAGCAACTGGCAGCAATAGCGTTCTCGGCACGTTAGCTTGAGTTAGGCTATGTTTGGTTATGTTCTGTTGGTTCGGGTTAGGTTTGAGCAGCTTTGACTTTTGTGGTATACAATACGATTCTACAGGCTTCTGCATTCTACTCTTCACTGGTGTGTTCTCCTTGGATCTGGGAATGCCAGCAATAGTGGCCGCGAAATGATTGAATGAGTTAGGTTACCTTTGGCTATGTTACTTTTGGTTAGGTTGCGAGAGGGTAGCTTTTACTTTATTGCTATAGTCCCCTATTAGGTGGTTCCCTGCACCCTACTGTGCTCTAATATTTGCTGCTTGGCTCTGGGAAGGCCACCAATAGTGGCATGGGCAGGTTATGTTGAGTCAGGTTACGTTCGGTCTAGTTGGGTTCGGTTATGATTGGGTAGGGTAGCTTCAACTTTTGCGCCGTACACTTCTTTTCGGTGGATTTCTGCGCTCTACTGTGCTCTAGAATGCGCTGCTGGCCACTGGGGTGTGCAGCAGTAAGTGTCTCGGCACGATAGGGTGAGATAGGAAACGTTTGTTTGTGTTGTATAGGTTTGGGTTAGGTTTCGGTAGCTTCAACTTTCCTCATATACACTGCGGCCATTTGGATTTCTTCGCTCTACCCTTCACTGATTTCATCTGCTTGGCTCTGTGGAGGCCAGCAGTACTAGTCGCAACGCGTTATGTTGTGTTAGGCTATGTTTGGCCATATTACGTTCGGTCAGGATAGGATGGTGCAGTTACCACTTTGGAGCAATTTCCTGCCATTAGGTGGATTCCTGCGCCTTACAGAGCCCTTATATTTTCTGCTAGGCTCCGGGAAGGCCAGTAATATGGGCCTCTGCACGTTATGTTGAGTCAGATTGCGTTCGGATATTTTCTGTATATTTGGATTAGGTTTGCGTGCCTTTGACATTTCTAATATACACTGTTATTCTATGGATTTCTGCCTTCTACTGTCCGCTAATGTGTTCTGCTTGGCCCTTGGGAGGCCAGCAATGGTGGTCGCGGCGCGTTTGTTGAGCTATGTTACGTTCGTTTATGTTTCGATTGGTTAGGTTAGGAGAGGACTGCCTTCACTTTAGTGCTATTGCCTCCTAAAAGGTCGATGTCTGTGCCCTGCAGTGATCTAATATTTGCAGCTTGCATTTGGGAATGCCACCGGTAGTGGCGTCGGCACGTTACGTTTTGTCAAGTTACGATCGGTTATGATTGGTTGGGCTATGTTTTGTTAGAGTAGTTTTAATTCTTGCGCTGTACACTGTTATTCGTTGCATTCCTGTGCTCTACTGTACTCTAGTATGTCCTACCTGGCTCTGGGGATGACAGGAATAGACTTCTCGCCTATTTGGGAATGCCACCGGTAGTGGCGTCGGCACGTTACGTTTTGTCAGGTTACGATCGGTTATGATTGGTTGGGCTATGTTTTGTTAGTGTAGTTTTAATTCTTGCGCTGTACACTGTTATTCGTTGGATTCCTGTGCTCTACTGTACTCTAGTATGTCCTGCCTGGCTCTGGGGATGACAGGAATAGACTTCTCGCAACGTTAGGTTCAGTTATGCTACGTCTGGTTATGATCCGTTGGCTTGATTTCGGTTTCGTGCAGCTTCGTCTTTTCTGGTATACACAGGGTTTCTACGCATTTCTGCGTTATAGTCTTCACTAGTGTGTTCCGCTTGGCTCTGGGGAGGGCAACAATAGCGGTATCGGCACGTTAGGTAAGGTCAGGCTATATTTGGCTTTGTTCTGTTGGCTTGGGTTAGGCATGGATAACTTTTACTTTTCTGATATTCACTGCGATTATTCGGATTTCTACTATCTACTCTGCAATAGTGTGTTCCGCTTGTCCCTAGGCAGGACAGAAATAGTGGTCACGGCACGTTAGTTTCAGTTCGGTTACGTTCGGCCATGGTACGGTTGGTTATGTCAGGAGAGGATAGCTTTGACTTCAGTGCCACTGTACGTCATTCGGCGTATTCCGGCTCCCTACTGTGCTTTAATATTTTCAGCTTGGCTCTGGGAACACATTACGTTGAGTCACGTTACGTTCGGTTAGGTTGGTTCAGGATAAGTTTAGTCAGGATAGCTTTAACTTCTGTGACGTACACTGCTATTCTGTGCATTTCGGTGGTCTGTTGCTCTCTAGTATGTCCTGCGTGGCTCTGGGGAGTCCAGAAATAGTGGTCGCAGTACGTCAGGTTATGTTAGGATATTTTCGGTTGTGTTACGATTCCCTAGGATAGGAGAGGATTGATATGCCTTTAGAGCTTTAGTCTACTATTATGTGGATTTCTGCGCACTACAGTGTTCTAATATTTTCAGCTTCGCCCTGTCAAGGCCAGCAATTGTGGTCGCGGCACATTACGATTTGTCAGGCTAGCTACGGTTAGGTAGGGTCGGGCTAAGTTTTGTCAGGATATCTATACCTTCTGCGCTCTACGCCGGTATCCGGTGCATTCCTGCGGTCTACTGTGCTCTAGTATGTCCTGGCTGGCTCTCGGGAGGGCAACAATCGCGGTCTCGGCACGATAGGTTGTGTCAGTGTGTGTTTGGTTATGCTGAGTTGGTTCGTGTTAGACATTGGCATCTTTGACTTTTCTGATATACACAGCGATTTTATGCATTTCTGCATTCTGCTCTCCAATATTGTGTTCCGCTTGTATCAAGGGAGGCCAGAAGTAGTGGTCGCGGCACGTTAGGTTGAGTTAGGTTACGTTTGGTTATGTCAGGAGAGTATAGCTTCGACTTTAATGCCATAGTCTGCTATCAGGCGGATACCTGCTCCCTTCAGTGCTTTAATATTTTCAGCTTGGCTCTGCGGAGGCCAGCAATGGTGGTCGCGGCACGTTAGATTGTGGTATGTTACGTTAGGCTACGTTACGATTGGTTAGGTTAGGGGGCGATAGCTTTGTCTTCAGTGCTGTATACTGCTATTGGGTGGATTTCTGCGCCATACAGCGATCCCATATTTTCAGCTAGGCTCTGGCAAGGTCAGCAAGGGTGGTCTCAGCACGTTATGATGAACCAGGCTACGTTCAGTCAGGTTGGGCTTGCCAATGTTTGGTGAGGATGGCTTTAACTCTTGCGCTGTACACTGCTTTTCGGTGGATTTCTGCGCTCTACTGTGCTCTGGTATGTCCTGTTTGGCTTTGGGGATGGCAACAATAGCTGTGTCGACGGGGTAGGTTGAGTCAGGCTATGTTTGGTTATGTCCTGTTGGTTTGGGCTTTGCTTGGGTAGCTTTGACTTTTCTGACATACACAGCGGTTAAATGGATTTCTGCGATCTACAATTCACTAATGTGTTCCGCTTGAATCTGGGTAGGTCAGCAATAGTGGCCGCGGCTCCTTAGGTTGAGTTAGGATA
This sequence comes from Eufriesea mexicana, assembly GCF_001483705.2. Classification (NCBI taxonomy): domain Eukaryota; kingdom Metazoa; phylum Arthropoda; class Insecta; order Hymenoptera; family Apidae; genus Eufriesea; species Eufriesea mexicana. Next base: position 3,140 of record NW_016912942.1, on the reverse strand, counting down.
CCTTCTATTTTGATACGGTTGGTTAGGTTACGAGAGGATAACTTCGACTTTAGTGCCACTGCCTGCTATCAGGTGGATTCCTGCTCCCTACGGTGCTTTAATACTTTCAGCTCGTCGCTGGGAATGTCAGGAACAGTGGTATCGGCACGTTATGCTGAGGCAGGTTACGTTCGGTTACGCTCGCATAGGCTAAGTTTGGTAAGGATAGCTTCAACTTTTGAGCTCTTCACTGCATTTCGGTGGAATCCTTCTCTCTACTGCGCCCTAGTATGCCCTGCTTTTTTCTGGGAAGGCCAGTACGTTTGTTCGCGGCCTGATGGTATAAGCCAGGATACGTTAGGTTATATTACGGTTCTTCAGGTTAGCACAGGACAGCTTGGACTTTATTCCTATAGACTGCTATTAGGAGGATTTCTACGCCATACACTGCTCTAATATCCTCAGCCTGGCTCCGTCAATGCCAAGAAAAGTGGTCTCGGCACGTTGCGATGAGTCAGACTACGTTCGGTTAGGATGAGTCAAGCTAAGTTTGGTTACGATAGCTTTATCTTCTGTGCTGTACACTGATATTCAGTGGATGCCTCCGCTCTACTGTGCTTTGGTATGGCCAGCTTGTCTCTGGCGAGAGCAACAATAGCGGTCTCGGCACGTTGTGTTGAGATATTTTACGTTTGGTTATGTTACGGTTGGTTAGGCTAGGAGAGGACAGATTTGACTTTATTAATATGGTGTGCTATTAGGCGAACACCTGTCCCTGACAGCGCTTTAATGTTATCAGCTTGACCTTGGGAAGGCCAGAAAAAGTGGCCTCAGTACGTTTTGTTAGGTCAGGTTACGGTCGGTTAGCTTAGCCTAGGCAGTGTTTGGTCAGGATAGCTTCAACCTTTCGGCTGTACGCTGCTATTCGGTGGATTTATGCGATCTACTCTGTTCTAGTATGTCCTGCTTGGCTCTGAGGAGGGCACCAATCGTGTTCATGGCACGTTTGGTTGAGTTACGTCATGTTTGCCTTGGTTAGGTTATGATAAGTTTGGTTAAGATCGCTTTGTCTTTTGTGCCGTACACAGCTATAATGTGGATTTCTGCGTAAGAATGAGCTCTATTATATTTTGCCTGGATATGCGGATGCCAGCTGTACTGGTCTCGGCACTATAGGTTGAGTTATGCTTCGTTCGGTTAGGTTAGGTTAGGATGCGTTTGGTTTGGATGGCTTTGACTAGTGTGTTATGCGCTGCTATTCGATTGACTTCTGCGCTCTACTGTGCCCTAATATTTTCTGCTAGGCTCTGGGGTGGCCAGCAGTAGTGGTCTCTGCACGTTAGGCTGAGCTAGAATACGCACGGTTACTTTGGGTTTGGTTAGGGTAGGACAGTATAGCTTTGACTTTTGAGCTATACACTGCTATTCGGATGGTCTCTGCTCTCTACTGTGTAATAACACGTTCTGCATGGTTCTGGGTATGACCGCAACATTGGCCTCGCCACGCTATGTTGAGTTACACTACGTTTGGATAGGTTAGGATCGGTCTGGTTGGATTGTGGTGTGTCTTATTTTTGTGCTGTACACTGCTATCTACGGATTTCTGCGCTCTACTGTGTTCTAATATATTCTGCTCCGCCCTAGGGTGGCCAGCAATAGCGGTCGTGGTTCGTTATACTTAGTTATGTTACGTTTGGTTATGTTATGATTGTATATATCGGGATAGGGTTGCTTTAACTTTTGTGTTATACGCTGATGTTCGGTGGATTTGTGCGCTCCGGTGTGCTCTAGTACATTCTGTTTGGCTGTGGGAAGGCCAGCAATTGTGTTCTCGGAACGAGAGTATGGGTTATGTTGGGTTCGGTTATGTTACGTTTGGAGTGGTTAGGACGCAATAGCCATGACTATTGAGCTACACCTTGCTATTCGGTGGATTTCTGCTCTCTACAGTCCTCTAATATATCCTGCTTGGCTTTGGGTGTCCTGCAATATATGCCTCATCACGATAAGCTGAGTTACACTACCTTCAGGTGTGGTAGGTT
>NW_016912942.1:0-281 GCF_001483705.2 Eufriesea mexicana | reverse complement strand
TTCACAGAATTGCGGTGGATTTCTGCGCTCTACCCTGCTCTAGTTTATTCTGCTTGCCTCTGTGCAGGCCAACAATAATTGTCTCGTCATGTTAGGTTTAGTTTCGTTACGTTTGGATATGTTACGTTTGGCTAGGTTAGGATAGGATACATTTACTATTGTGCCTTGCACTGCTATTCAGTGGATTTCTTTGTCCTACTGCGTCCCACGGCACTGTGCTTTGCTCTGAGGAGTCCAGCAATACTGTTCTCGTCACATTATGTTGTGGTACTCTACGTTAG